>NC_133110.1:17687301-17721986 GCF_022965805.1 Primulina eburnea
GATCTTCTTGCATTGTATTTATCCAGTTTCGGATCACAAGAGCTTCATCAGTTTTCCTTTGGCTCCATTTGAGATACAGAAAGCTGAATGAATCACTCAGTTGAGCCTTTGAAATTTCTTGTTCTTTACCGATCAGATGGATTCCTCAACCAATTCTTGAGATGTGAGTTTCTTCCATCTAAGTTTCAGCATTTTTTCTTCTTTGTTACCACTTTCCTTTCCTACCGTAGGTAACTGAATGTCTTTAGTTTCACTTTGGGAGCTAATTCAGTTGGCAACTGATTCTCATTTGTCTGCTCCACTAACGAGGTGTCAAAGATTTGCTTCCATTCAGGCTGATGATCCAATAGTCATTTCATGTGATTGGAGGTTTTTTTGATTAGATTGCTATCTGCTTCATCATCATCATCCAAGCTATATCTGTACATCTAAATCAGCTACTCAACTGTATCATTGTGGCTTAGAATTTAGTGTAGACTCATCAAACACACCATGAAATAAGATCCCTCAACATTCAAGTATTTTTGTTGTAGACTCTACGGCTTACTCACTGAAGAATCACCAAGAATATTCTCCTTCGCATATTAAGCGTCAAAAGCTTTAAATGGGTTTACCATTGACCAAGTTAAAACACTGCAGGCCGAATATTTTGAGTACAAACACACTGTTTCCTTCCATGCCAGATCTCGATAAAGTTTTTCATATTATTCTTATTAATCATTCATCTGTTTTTGAGTGTAACACGTCAGTGTCACATGCCTCTGCCCAAAACCTTTGAGAGATAGAGGAATCGCAAAGCAGTTGTTCTAGCAGTCTCTTTTGAGGGTCCGATTTTCTCCTTACAACTACCAAAAAACCATTTTGCTGAGGAGTTCTGTGCTGGCTGAAGCCTTCATGCTTGATTCCGGTAATTCTCTAAATAATTTGGAAGAATTTGATTGATATTCAGTTCTCCCGATCGCATCTGATTCGATCAATTCAACTGATTTTTTCAATTTCATAATCTTTTTGAAACTCTCAAATCAGTTGAGCAGCGTTTGTGTATTGGACTTTGAGAATATAACCCAAGTGAATCTTGAAAAAATCGCTACCCCACCAAGGTGTATTTCATTCCCCCTAAGCTCATGACTAGTATATACCAATCGATCCATATGTAACAGTTCTAAGATCGGGAAGAAGATTTACACCCTTGTTTCTTAAAAGCGGATTTGATTTGTTTTACCAACGACTGACATGCTGACAAATTTTTCTTTGATAAAATCCATTTGGGAAATCCAGTAACAATATCGTGTTTACTCCAATATGCAATAGATGAAATTAGGTGTTTCAATCCTTATTGCCACACCATTTTTAGAAGATTTTGAGGCAATAAAACATACTGGTACAATAAGGTTTGATCGTTCCATCCAGCGACCTTTGTAAGTGGTTTCCACACCTTTTGTCATTTAGGATGATTCTCTTCGTTGAGTTTTTTGACTTGAACAAGAATGTTTGTCAACTGAACTGAGAATCCATTATCGCATAACTGACTGATACTGATCAGATTATACTTGAGATTCTCAACTAGAATAAACATCATTAAGGGTGAAGTTACCATGGATAAGCTTACCCTTACCCACAGTTTTTTACCTTTAGGGGGGGGGGGATTATCTCCCAAACTGATGTTTGGTCCATGGTGTACTTGACTCATTGAGATAATAAATCTTGAATCTCCTGTCATTGGCGTGAACATCCACTGTCAATACCATATAGATCCATGCTGTACCTATTCCTGCAATCAAACACAAGATAAGATGGTGGTACCCTTTTCTATTTGGGTCCAAAGTTTTATTAGTCCTTGTAGGACTCCAAACTTGGATCAGTCTAACTACTGCCAGATGTTGTATGCCAAATTGTCCTTTCCCGGTCTGTGTGTGCGTGGTGTATGGATTGCAGAAGATACAAACATGTGCTTTTCCCTTTTTCGACTGATTGTTCAGCCAGTATCTTTTCTGAACTGCTTGCGTGTTTAGTAGTTTGAATAGTCATATTGAATAGTTTTGCTGAAAAATTTGTTGGCTGACTTCGTTAGTCAGTCCACAACCTTGGCTCTAACCATACCACATCTTTGTTGCCCTTGCTCATATGTGAGTTGGCTGTTCAATGCAGTTTGTCGGCTCAGCTTTCTTGTAACCATAATGATTTTGACAAAGTGAAATATATTCCCTTTATCATATTCATTTTTGGTTGAATATCTTTGGAAGGTATTTTCATCCTGGTTACTAACCCTAAGCCAGTTGATAAATCAGTAACTGAATTTCGAGAGTTCTGTATACTCAGTCACTGCAACAGATGATTATTCCAAGCCTGATGAGCTCAGTTTTTGCTTTGAGTTTTCAACATCTAACTTTTGAATTCATTAATTTGATCCTTCTCATTTCAGTATTAGTTCGCATCTCCCTTTTTATACCTCAACATATCAACTGTTATAGTTTTGTCTTATTGTCATAGATCATTTTGCTCTACTCTTGGCTTTTCAAATGATAAGGCAAGCTTTTGATACTCACACAACCATGTCATGAAGAGTCGAATAAGTTCCTCTCTGTGAATCAGTTGAGCTAAAGCCAAATCCGTTGGCTGCTTGATTTGAACTTCTGTGGTCATCAAGTCAGCCATCAAGCACTTTTTTACTCTACTTCTTTCCTCATCTTCACTAGAGCTCAAGAGGTTTTCTTTCTTGCTTTTCTGGTTCTGACTCTTCGTTGTCAGTCTCTGCCATTTGCTTTTGCTATCCTCAGCTAAGAGTACTTTCATGCTTCTGTTCTGTAATGCTTCTTATGCGTCCTTAGATCTCCTCTTATGCTCATAACACTTTCTTTTCTTCTTCTTGCAGTTGAAACTTGACTATCACTTTTAGAAGGCTGGACAGTCAGCATAATGACCAGGGTTGGGCCACAGTTGTAGCATGCATTGGACTCTTTCCCTGAATTGTTCTTTGGGTACTGCTTCTGAAAATTCCCTTGTCTTCCTCATGAATCTTTCCGATTTTCCTGATGAAGCTTAGTTGATCTGAGCTTTCTCATTCTCACTGAACCAGTTTGGGTTCTGATCTACAGGCAGCTAAGGCAGTAGTTTGCACTGGGTTAAGATGGTTCTCCTTCTTCGAGTTTGCAGTTCCAAATTCATATGCTTTTAAGTCACGAACGGTCATGGAGTTCAACTTTTGTTCAGATCTTTAGACTTCTTCATACCATGTTTTCACATCCCATTCCTTGGGGAAGACCTCTGATAACCTTCAATGCTATTCTTTAAATTGTATACCTTTCGAAGTGCATTTAGTTTCGTTGATGATGCAGCTTGGTTCTTTCAATAATAATTCATGCATTGTTTCTTCTCCAATTTTCATTTTGATGTTATCGAACTTTTGTAGCAGTCAATAGTAGCTTGTGTTTCTTTTTCCCTTTGGGTTTGTTCATTGCCTTCGCAAGCTGATTAATTTCTTCAAAATCCCAAAATCTCTTTAGAGTTGTCTTGCACATCGTTGATTTTAGACTGACGTCACTTTGTCCACTGTTTTGTAACAATAATGTCTTTTGCTACATTATCCAAATTATCTTTTCTCTGTTCTTCATTCAGTCCACTCTCTATGGGCTTTTCCAATACTTGAGGTGTTGGCCCCATCATGATTGCAACTGTTTTGTTGGCTTCAAAATCTCATGGTCCGTCAGTATAACGTACCACATTCCTCATCCTGTGCATTCTATGAGCCTGCATCTTGAATCTTCAATCGTCGTCTTCTCTGGAGAACCATAGGAATCTTGTTGAATGAGACATAGTTGATAGCGATTTGAGTATTAGATAATCTTTGAAAGGATATGACTCGCTCTGTTACCACTTTGAAAGGATCGGTGAAAGTCGTGAAGATTGTTTAGAATGGGGGTTTGATAAACACTTGCTCAATTAAATTATTCTTCGACAAACTATTTCAGTTGTGTTACAACTGAATCTAAATATCCCGTCGGTCAATACAATCAGTTAAACTGATCAACAGTTGCGAAAAACTACTGACTGAAAGATAGAGTATCTAACTAAAATGATACTGAAAATAATAACACTAACACAACCAGCATTTGTTTTTGGATGTTTCGGAGACTTGAACCCTTCTACGTCCACCCCCCTTCTATCACGAAGATATGATATTCACTAAAAGGATTTTGATCAAATACAAAAAGTTGTACTGACCCACTTCAGTTTGGGGACTTATCACTTTGCCATACTGAAACTAACTCTTATATACAACACTTTACAGCTCGTAACGATCTTAGCAACAACTTGGAAAATCTATCAATCGCTTACAAAGTGCTATATAGGTCTCAAGATCGTAGTCTAGAATACTACTGATATAACTGATAGCCGTGAGCTTTTGATTTCTGAATTAAGTGGATATTTTACCAGCGTACAGCAAGTACGATAAGAATATGAAGAGTCGATGTTCTTCAGTTGTGTTTCCCTTCGACTCTTTATAGCTTCACTCTCAACGGAATATTAAAGATAGTTGAATATTTCTGAACCGTTGAAATTGCCACGGCGATATATTCTGACAATCGTACACTGTTCATTCGGAAATGCGGCGAGCCACTAACCAGTTCAGATATCTGTACTTTTGTCGGTTGTCGCTGTTCAACTGATGACGTTACACAGCGAGAGATTAGCTGGTAAAGAGCAGTTGACGATGGAATAGACTTCAGTGTAGGCGATCAATTGGACTGATGACGTGTTCAGTTACGCGGTCGATCAGTTAGTCAAATTCAGTGCTGGATTCAGTTTGGTAATCTTTTGTCAAACGCCGGAATTTCGTTTCCAACAGTTGTGATTTTATTACTCGTGAAATCCCATGTATGTTGTTTAATGATTTTGAGCAAAACGTTTAAATGATTTTTAGTTAAAAATTTTAGATCTCAAAACATGTCTGATGTTCATTTCGATTTCTTGAAAATTGGTTGAAGTTGTCTAGAAATTTTTCTCCTCCATAAAAAAACGTAATGCTTTTTGATACCTTCGATTTGACAGTAAAATTCATAATTTTTGACAAGAAACGAGTGAGCTATGATCGTTTTCAATAGACTGCTCAAGACTGGCTTTTTATGAAAATGTGTTTCTTGGACGTTTTCTTAAGTTTCTTTTGTTGGGCAGGCCCGTCGTTGGGAATCCGCCGAGTGGTCATTGGCTTGCATTTACGAATCGAAGACATTGTCAACTTTGTACTGAAAAAGTAAAAACAGATACATGTTTAATGACATTTTAAAATTTTTTAATAAGATTAAAAAGTAATGGACACTACAAGAAATCAACATTCAACCACACTCAAAGACCAATTTTTATCAGAAACTGGTTGTTTTTTTTCCTTTTTAAGAAATGATTTAACAACGAAACGGTTGTCTTTGGAATTTTTCCTTTCCTTGTTCAAAGACAACAGTTTTTTTAAAAATCGTTTGTCTTTTATGGGTCACAACAATGTTTTTAGGCAACGTTATCTATGGGGGCTTTTTGGTTGCTTAGGAGCACAGTTTTAAAAAACCGTTATCTTTGTGCTGTTTTCTATTTACTAAGCAAAACCTCACTAAATTTAACAAAATCGTCGGACTTTTTTAATTCGCGACGATTTTTGTACAAACAGTTGCTGTTAGCGACGGTTTTAATCATAACTAAACTAATCGTCAATAAGCGAATTGAATAGAACAGTCGTCGCTAATAGCGACGGTTTTACCAACTCCGGCGCCATTTGTCTATAAATATCCATAATTTTGGTCCATTTCCTTTCTGCCGCCGTCTCAAAACAACACTTTAGATTTTTCTCTCTTATACGATTTTAGTAGTTTTTTTCGATTCAATTTTTTGTAAAATTTAATGTTATTAAGATCATGAATATTGTTGCATAGTCTATTAGAATTTTTTTTATATTTTATTAAATTATAAAAGCAAATTTTTTTTTTTTAAATTCTAAACATAAATATTCACGCCGGATTAAGTTTGTATACGCCGCTAAATTAGAGACTGATTTTAAAAGCGCATCGCTAATTTTAGCGAGCAATACAAATCGTCGCTAATTAGCGACGATTTTCGAAAATCTGTCCGCAAATAAACTACACAATGGTGAAAAATCGTGTTTTCGATCGCACTCTTTACCAAAGGTCTTTAACAACAGTTACAGACCTACGACATGCGTTTTTTTCACCGTCGTCTTTAGACGTTTTACACAACGTTTTTTATCAACCATTGTCTTTGAGCGCATCCTTTAACTACAAAAAAGGGATTTTGACAACAGTTTTACAAGCCTATGACCACAGTTTTTCAAATTGTCTTTAGCCTCTTTTTTATATGGGACTTTACTTAATAAATTTTTCGCTCTCCCACTTTTTTTTACATTTTTCACTACCCTCTACACGGTAAACTCCTTCCTCGCAGGTACGTAAGGTCCCAATTAGAAAATTATGACCCAAATAATATCAGCCATCATAATTTAAAAGATAGTTTGGGGGGCAATGGCATCTCCATGGCAACCCTTTACGTAAACTTTTGTCTCACGTTTGATTTGATCCATAAATACTCATCATCTTTAACCCTGTCAAGCCTACCACCCCCGTCTATATGAACCTAATGGACGGTCCCATGAGTTCCCCAATCATATGATCCAAAATCATGGGATTTCCACGTAGTTCACATCACCATGTCAATGGATGTCCCCATATTCTGATGTTCTAAGGGCTTCCCTAAAATATGATCCTATCCCCGAGCACGGGTACCGTTTTTTTTTTCAAATCATCACCCATGTGTCGATGGAAGACAGTAAATTATAAAACAACCTTATAATTCCTCTTTTCACAGGCTGGATATTAATTTTGATCTTTATTCAAAATGATGGTATTTAATTTTGGAAAGATCTCACATCATTAATTTTGTTTAAAAGCTCGTATGTTTGATCGTATGTTTGCCGTTCTGCAAATTTGTTTATTATCATCATAATAACGCACATACTACTCATTATTTATAATATATCATGCATCATATTATAAACATTAACTGACCAAGAATGATCAAGTCGCCTCAAAAACTAATGCCTGTGTGAGCCAACACGCCTAGGTCCCAATCCTAAGGAAATGCATGAATGCAAATGCATAATGACATAGCCTCGCAATATTTAAACATCGCTTGGGATCTTCAATAATCATCAAGATCCACCTCTTTCCATCCAATCTTGACTTCCACTATACTAATATTTACAAATGAGAATATCCATTGCCAAATAATGGATACATCTCATAGGAGGGTGGGAACGGGCTATATCCACTCACTTATAAATTATAATAATGACCATCATTCAACAACCAAAATTCCTAGCATACCCAGTACTTATGGGCTTGGGGGCTTTTGACATCCTTCATGCCTATATCATATACCATACACATCAATTAATTATCACAATAATCAATTGATTCCTATTATATATAATCTTGATCCAATAACTAAAAACCGCCACGATTATAATTAAAATCCAAAAACTAACAAACCCTTTCTTTACTTTCCAATTAATTATTTATAAAACCAAATTTCTTGTAAATCACATTATTATAAATAATTAAATCCAACTTCAAGTTATTTTATTTTATGAAAAATATGTACAAGTTTTTGTATATTTAAATTATGGGCCCAATAAGACATTTTTCACCAAAACCCTTTGGCCCATTTAAATTTCACAAATTATGTTGACCATCTAATGGCCCAACACTCAAAGGCCCATGACATTTTGATATTCCAAATACTTTTGGAACCCTAGTCCTCATCATCGTTGCTGGAGCTCTGTCGCCGTATTCCGGCCAACTCAACAACGGAAGTTTTAAAATTAATGTTTTTTGAACAAGACAAAACCGAGCACCCCTTTTAAGTGTAGCAATAACAAAACACAAAATATAACCATATAGTGTTTAAAATTTTACTATAAGCACAACATGAATTTCTGATTGCTCCAACTAAGTTGTTCAAAATTTAGTTCTCTCTTCAATTGATAGACAATCTATACAAAGCTTCTTATGAGCACCTCCCTGCTCAAATCAAGTCCAGCACCAACACGGAAGATCCCCTAGAAGAAATTTTTTTTTGAGAAGGATAACTTCCACAAACCAAATTGAAGAAGCAAATTGAAGAGAAAAATGTTGGAATATTTTTGGCCAGTGATTGAAGGAGAAAGGGGAGAAATTTTCTTGTGCTTGAAAAGTTGAAAATGCATGAGCATGTCATGCCTTGTTTGTTGAAAATTTTGCCTCCAACCCTTCCCCTCTCAAGCATGCAATTTTATTTTTGGGCTTGGTAACATTACAAACCCATGACTTTTAATAAATGTCTCAAATAAATTGATACCAATTAAACTTTACTTGATTTCACTCAGCTCACTTGTTGAATAATTAATTTTTAAATTGGGCTCGTACAATGCTAATGTTTTTAATAATCAACACATGAATTTTTAATTAATATTATTGATTTGGATCTACGATGTCCACTAGTGTTTAATTAATTTAACACTAAATTAATTAATTTAGTTCATCATATGTTTTAGAAAAGCACAATTTTTCAAAATATATTATTTATTTGAGCCACCACTTTTAATATTTAGGAACACTTCCATAAATGAAAGCTATATTCTCATATAAAATTCATCTTCTAATTTTTTCTTTTCGCTTATAAACTCCTTTATAAGCCGTGTCAACGCATTGAACAATTTCCTTAATCAAGAGATCTAGAAAGCTGTACTTGTGTTGGCACTCAATAGTTCTTTGATACGATTATCCATGGGATTTACATCTCAATGTGGATTTAGGACTAAACATGTCCTGATATGGCATCAGTTCTGATAGTACACAAACCAACATGTAAACGCCTGCACGCAATCCGCTTACACCATTCCCTAGGTATCAAAGATACGGCTGCAAGAACCATTCTATTTGGTTTTTAGTGTACAGTATAGTCTCTCATCTCATATATCTCACCGATTCTACAACTATTTGTATATCGAGAGTTTCAATGAATCGATACTATGGTCATGTTCGTAGTTGAATCGATGGTGTAATATAGAAGAAAATCCTTTCTTCTTCATTATACCACAACACGCTGATCATGGATTTCAAACTACGTACACATGAGATCACATAGGAATATCCATACCCGAAGGTAATGGTGAATCCCCCCGACTACAATGCATCGATCCTATATATTTTTATAGAACACCCAACTTGCCACCTGATGGACCCATTAAAGTCGGTAAACAATTCAAGTGTAATGCTAGCATATAGAATCCAATGTTGTCCCTTGTCCATAAGGAATAATGGTTTACACCATAAACTAGGATGTTTTCAACTCAATAAGTGAGAACCCCTTGAAAATACTTTTATGGAGGGTTGTTCAGTGCACCTCGAGGAGCACCTATCTGTATGCTCTCGAACCTCACAATGTTACCCTACCATGAACATGGTACTCATCCGCAGATTCTAGTTTCAAACTCAAGCAGCCTTTATCCTTCCTAATGGCGGCCGAAACGACTAGAACTGTTTAGAACATACAGTATTCCAAATATGAGTTTCATGTACTCATATAGAGCATCTCATATTCTTTATGACTCTTTGTATAATTCAAAACTTTATCTATGCATCAAGCATGTGTATAACAGATAACGAATGTGCCAAAACAATAATTTCAAATATTATTAAAATAAAGATTGTTTTATACATAGATTTTAAACATGAACCCTCACCAACACTTGGGCTTGACTGGCACCGACTCTAACAAACACCTGGTGTGGTCAGTTCGGGCTGTCCTAGGTGCACGCCTTAGTTGTCATGTCCGGCGTGCATGTGTGCATTGGTTCCTTCCTTCCCTTGTGTCGAGCCGTGGTTGCCTGGGTTTATGATGGGCTTGGCCGTGGTTCCAGGGTTCTGGGCAGGGGTAAGCCATGGTTAGTAAGTTGGTTAGGCCCGTGGGTCGGTTCCCGAGTCGTTCGGTAAATCGTAAGTTGTTTAATTTAATTCAGATCGACGTGTCCCGAGTTCACTTTCGGGGCTGTTAAAAGCTAATTAGTTATAATGTGGTGGCAGCATGTCCAAGGCGATCAAAAAGGTTTCACAATACTCAGTAATTATGTTTGACGTGCAACAACAAATATTTTTGAGGTATGCGATTGTCTTGTGGCCAAATGCATGTTTACGGTTTGGAAGCCAAAAACGTGTCTGAGGACCTCCAGCCAACCTCTACGGAATAATTATGTTATGTTAGGTGCGGACATCCAGTCCAGGGCTCTGGTGATCTCTGTCCCTTGGTATAGTAGTTTTAGTTTGATCAAATGATTTATGTGTATGAGGGCCACTTGCAGCATTGGAACAAACTCTAAGCAAAAATAATTTAGGATTCCAATGATTATGATGATCTCGAAAATATGATTTTATGGAAATTTTTATGCGGAATTTGCGTTATACATATTTATGCTTATATTATTCTAAGTACGAGCTATATTTAAATTGCATGATTCCATATTAGTTGTCATTCACATTCAAGTTTAGCATGTTGAGTATTAACTCAGTAAACTTGATCGATGCAGATGAGGTAGTTTTAGGAGGCCCATAGGTTTGACCAGTGAGCATCTCAGCTAGCGGCAGTGTAAACTCCGAGACCTTGTACTTAGGAGATTTTTTTATGCACATTTTGTAAAAATAAACTCTGATTTTAACTACAAACAACTACAAACCGATTTTGGTGACTATTCAGTTTGTTTTTTTATTAGACTTTTTTCAATTTGGTGGTGGAGGTTTTAAATAAAGATTAAAAAAATTAAAAATTAGTTTTTTTCAATTTTAAATGGTGGAAGTTTTAATTATTAATCTTATTTCAGTATGCGAGACGAGCGGGGGCCGTATTGTTATTTACAAGAGTTTAATAAATTATTAAAGAAGAAATTTCATATTTTTCACAAATATAAAGTTTAGTATTTTAAGATACGGTTCGTCACATTCGTTTCTAAGCATTAGATTAACAGCCGATCTTCCTGGGCTTCAATTAACTGGAACCTTGTTCACACCTCCGAGTTGTTTGCACCTCCGTCACATCCACATAGTTTTTTATGCCATCACGTTAACTCATCAAAATGGTATGTGGATTTTCACCAGAGAATTGATGACTCTCCACCTCTCAACTCACGCCTGGGGCAAAAGCACTTACCAGTATGTCCTGGTTTAGCGGGGACGTAGATTGACTGTTGTTAAATTTTTAGTGTAAGTCCTGTAAAATTTATTTTTTCCTATTGTTGAGCTGAAAAGACTCATACTACATGAAGTTTTTTCTGTACTGCAAACTAAGGCTGTACTGAAATATTGAAAGATATAATGTCCCCCGGTTGAACTAGTTGACCACTACTGGGCTACCTGACCCAAGGGTAGGTTCAGAAAACCCTACATTTGATTGATCAGACTATTGGTGTAGTAATGGGGTTTTTCCAACAAATCCTAGATGCTCTTCTACATCTCCAGGCCATCATATTGCTCAAGATTTTGGGAATTTAATGTTTTGGGGTAGTTCGAGAACTAACTACATCATCTGAAAATGGAAATGGTTTGAGCTAGGGAGGTGGAGCCCATTGTGCCGATCTTCATAGGAGATCCACCTTTTTCCCTCAAATCGTCTTAGTTCCCCTCAAATAGAACCTCGATGTTCCCTACAAGAAAAAGACATAACGGTTTTTCATCATCGTTGTTGTAGCTACAATGTGCGAAGGTGGTTGAAAAGTAAGTGACGGATTTGAAAAACCCAAATCGCTATATTTTCAGAGTAAAATAAAAAAAAATTAACTTTTTAATAATTAACAAATCTAAAAAACATACAATTTGATATGCTAACAATATTCATGAACTACAAACACTAAAAATATACCCCAAATTAAAGCGAAAATTTAACCCTAAAAGCGAAACTAAAATCCGGGTATGAGAGAAATTTTTAAATGTTGTGAATTGATAAAATCGTTTAAAAGAGAAAAAATTGTACGTGTTGTGAGTGGTGTGGAGGAAAATGGAACCGAAAGTGTGGATAGTTATATCAATTGCGACGGTTTTTGCTTAACCCGTCGTTAATATAGCATGGTACTTTCCAAACGTCCAATTTTAAATTTGCTACGGTTTGTTAAACCGCGCTAGAAAACCGTCGCAATTTTAAAATTAGCGATGTTTGTCTGAAACTGTCTCTAATTTTAGCGATCGGTTTTAGCAAAATCGTCACTTAAATTAGCGACAACGTTTTCAGACAAAACGTCATTAATTTAAAACATGCGACGTTTACATAGTGACGGTTTTGCTTAAAACGTAGCTATTTTTAAATTAGCGACGGGTTTGCTGAAACAGTCGCTATTAGCGACGGTTTCAGCAACCTGTTGCCAAATATGGGCAAGCTATATGTAGGCGCAAGCTTGTGCCGCGATGCTTAATTTTATCGCCGCAGCGCTAGCTTTTGCAGGCTGAGACTAGCGCCACTGCGCAACCTAATAAGATTTTTGCGCGCTCAGTCTGTCGTGGAAAAAAGGCGCCGCGGCGCTATACCAGTATTTAAAAAAACAATCACACACTCATTCATCTCTAACACAACAACTCAGCGCCGTCGCTCATCTAACACAACAACCCTCGCCTCCCTAACACTCACACTAGACTATTCGACCCCGGACGAAGTGCAATAAATTTCTTTCCTATCAAAGTACTTGTTTCTTGGTGTTATATCTTCAATTCCATGTCAATTTGAATTATTAAAGTGCTCTTGAGTTATGCATATAACGTGTTCGATATATTTCTTGGTGAGGTTGTTGTTGAGAATTGTTTGAATTGAACGTGTTGTTATAGGGGAACTAATGTTGAGATTGATTGTGTTTGATATGAGTGGGCGCAATATTGTGGAATTGTTCCATTTTTGGTTCGTTGTTCTAGGGACCAGTTCTAATCGCAACGAGTATTATTATTTGAGTTTGAAGCATGCCTTCGGAGAAAAGTAAGCAAAGTTCAGTCGGGGGATGGTGAGTCGCCTGAGGCGATTTTTTTGTAGACGATGGGTTTGGGATGCATGCCGCTGAATGATATAAAATTTACAAGAGAAAAAACTGCACGCGGGAAGAGGGTGGCATCATAGTGTCCTGGTTTGAGAATTACTTCAGTCAGTATTTACAATCGGATGATATTGAGCCAGTCTTGCTTCACAAAAGGCGATCTTACTTGTTGGAAAGCTCCGAGGGATAAAAGACTGAGGCAGATTGAGTAGTGTTCTGGGCGAGCTTCAGGGTGGAGCATCCAGCCACCAGCAGCCCCATAGCCACAAACAACACGATCGACACGTACAGAGATGGGTACAGATCCTAACACCAGCATCTCGATGACCGTAGAGCGCATTACGAGAGACAATGGGGGATCACACACGAGCATATATATCGTGCATGATTTAATGCGTGCTTGTGCAGATGCTTCTGTGCAACTGAGTGCCTTCCGACGATGCCATTTCCACCCCCCGCCTGACTTTCACACCGACCCCATCGAGGATGATGTTGCGTAAATGAGGGGGATGAGGAGGTTGACTTCAGGCGAGGCTCAACGACGTCTGATGCTCACTGTATTAGGTACTGGTCATAGCTTTTCTGTTTTTTCACTTTTTGACGCCATTCCTGATTAGTTTATTCCTTGCACAGTTGAGTCTAGAGTCTGGAGTTTGTGAACAAGATCACGCACAAGCGAAGACCGGGGTAGCGAAGACGCGAGCTAAGACGAGACGTACGAATCTAGGGACATAGACGCCACTTCTGATTTGTCATCTTATGTTTGCTTCTTTAATTTTTTGTGGTTACGATAGTGAAATCTTCAAACACATCTTAAAAATGACGTTTTTTGCGGATACTATGATTTGACAGTGGTTGTTTCTATGATTGAAATTCGATTTCGTTTGAATTTGTGTTTCGTGTCTTATATTCGTACGAAAATTTACTAGTCATAAATGTGTTGTTGTCCTGCCAAAACATATGTACTATATCCCAATTGAGTTAAAACAACTTGTTGAATAATAACATTACACGTGCCAAAATGCACAGACACTACAAATGAATATAGTTTCCCATCCTTAAGAAGAACATCATCCAAAATGACAAAGATACAAAATGGCTGCTCGTTTCCACGAACGCGGTGGATGCGTCTTTTCGTCTATCTACGCAATCCAACTTCGGGATTTCCTCATTCTACAGAGTAACCTGGAAAAGTGATACGTGGAAATCACATTTCACTGTGGTCGCATATCATGAACAAGCTGCTGAGACCAAATTAACCGATTTTGTAAAATTTGTTTATGTTTTGTCCAAGATGGAGTCTGTAATCCAGGTGACCAAATGAATGATTCACCAATCTCCCCAAATCACTGACAAAACCAGGCTAGTAGAAAGGTCCTGTCAGTATTCAACTCATTTTGGATGGAACGTAGTGCCAAAACCCGACATAAATTTTCCCGGAAAAAAGTGTAAAGGAAGCACTTGCTTACCGCTTTACCAAAAGCTATAACTAGTGGTAATGGCAGACATCCAATCATTTACACCACATCAGCAGTTACGCACCACGGTTCGTCGCTTCACCAAGATGACAATTATTGCACCCAACAATCTCCTTCCACTAATTACACTCCTTTATCAATTCGAAATCGAACGCCGTGCCTTTGCTCTGATACCCACTTGAAACGGACTCTGGTTCAGTAGTATATTATTTAGAGGGTAGATTTGAAAATTAAAGACTCACTGCATATGTATTCTTTTCAAATATGGGTTCAGTTTAAGTGACAAACTGACACGGTATCTCGTCAGTCGATAACACATCAGTTTAACTGAAAACAAAAGTGCCAGAACGTAAACTGACTGAAAGATAGTAATAACTAACAGTAACTGAAACGAAAACACGACTGTTTCTGGCATGTCGGCGATAGAATAAACTCCTACGTCACCACCCACTTCTATCACAAAGATGGTTTTCACTAAAATACTTTGATCAACTACAACACGTTGTAACTGACCCATTCAGTTTTGGACTTAACAAAACCGCCAAAAACTGAAACTCTTAGTTCACAAAAGCTTTTTACAGTGCGACTGAATTAACGAAACTTGAGTATAAATCAACAAATATTTCAAGGTCACAAGTCGTAACGGTAGCCTTGATGCTACTGATAAATCTGCATAAGAGTCGGAGCTTTGATATCTGAATGCGACGTTTGTGTTTTTAGCGAGTAGTAACATCACAGCCTTGAATAGAATCAGTCAGTTCGTGTGCATTGTTGTTTCTCAGCGCTCCTCCACCTCTTTATAGGCTTCTCCCTCTCAATAGTATATTCAATATCATTTGAATTTTATACCGTTGATGTGCCACGTCGTTTATTCTCTCTGACATTCGTACACTGCCAAACTCTGGAATGCGGCGTCCACTACTAGTTGCAGTCTGTTGTACTATTGTCGGTTTGTCGTTCTCAACTGATGACATGTACAGTTGAGAGATCAATATATGGTAAGGAATACACTGCTGATAGTTTTAGCTGCGCGATCATTTTGGTAGTTCACGTTTTTTCCCTCGTTCTTCCGTTATTTGCATGATCACTTGCGTTTTCGCCAATTGTCAACGCCGAAACTTAGTTTTTCAACTAAAAGTATGTACGAATATGGTTGAAACCTAATGACATTTAACTGTATGATATGGTGCGTACAGTTATTCGATATTACCATTGAAATTAGTTTTCTGTCGTTTGCATCGATCGCCCGTGTCGTACCCCTTTAGCAACATATATCAACCTACTCTTCACAACTCAATTGAATTTTATTTTATGATAATCTCTCCCAATTGTGTTTCGATGGACCTGTTTCTGTGATATTATGTTAGATCATCGTTGGTCGGGTAGACCCTGCGAATGATTGTCGTATTCTGAATTGTTGCATCCCTGATTAGTGACGATGCATCCCCACGAGTCAAGCACTAAAGCGTACAAACACATCTTCAATTTGTTGGTCATAGAATCAAGAACTAGTCTTTAAACATCTAAGTATTCTTCTAGTAAATGAACCATTAAACTAATAAAAAATAGAAAGTTAAATGTTAACATTCATGTTAATCATAAAAAAATTAATAATTCATTAATCGAATGTTATACCTAAACAGTTCAATATTACTTAATTGGCATTCACACAATCTAGAGCATCCCTTATGAAGCCTTACAGTATGATAGGGTCCGAATGTGTAATAATAATCACATTTTCACGTACATGTAACAAATACAATTAAATATCAAAAAATTATAAGAGATATACATGATATTACAACAATAAATTTTAAATATTACTGTACAACGTAGGGAGAATCTAGAATAATAGTATCTGGATCAATGAGAGGTACAACTAATGTTAAACCATCTCGGTCGGGGTTAACACATTAATCCTGCTTCATGCCTATATCTGTTTATAATAATAAAAATAGTTAAACAAAGTAACAAAAAAATTGTGTTAAATAATCACATTACATTATTTATACCTGCAGGATATATAAAGGTCCAGCCATTGTAGTCTTCTCTATACGTGTTGCGTTACACAACTCATGGTATAGAAATGATAAAAATGCGCTATCCCAACTATAAGAATTTACATTATCAATATCACGCAGCAGTTGTAAAAACATGAGTCTGGTAGACCCTCCTTGATATTCAGGGAACAATATCCCTCCAATAATCATTAACGCTACACAACGGGTATATTTCACAACATCTACTTCTGAAATATCATCATAACAAGGTTAGACATGCAATGGTCGTGTAGTGCAGTCAGAGACAAATGACCACATTTTAAATTTTTGATTATGACACAAATCCCAACCAATCCAAACATATGTGTTGTCATTCCTCAACTCTATGTGACACATCTATTCCAGTGACTGCTTCACCATCAATTGTAAGACCCCAAATGATTGAAACATCTTGTAACATGACAGTTTCTTCACCACATGTAAAATGAAACGTGTGTGTCTCGTGTCGCCAATGTTCAACAAGAGCAGTAATAAAATGATTATCAAAAACTTGTAAGCCACATTCTAAAACTGCATAAAAACTCGTATGATTCAAGTTTGAAAGTACACGATTGTATATGTAATTATCATTGTATAACTTCCAAATCATTCATTTTGACAATATCATCAACGGTTACGGAGTAAATTGTAGATGACATATGCGTCGCTTGTAATAAAGGACACTTGAATCTTCTGGACCTCGATTGTCTGTCATTCTGAAATAAGTTGTTGTTCTTCTAAAGTTCGTTATAAGGTAAGAAACGAGCTCAAGATCCGGTGAGGAAGGGAGAATTTTCAAACCCCACAAAAAATAAAATAAAGATCGAAAGAGTAAGGAAGGAGGAATAAGGAAAGGAGAGTCAAGGAGACGCCCATGTGGAGCATCTGTGCTTACGAAGCACGGATTCTCGCCGACGTGGAGCATCAGTTCTTCGTAAGTACAGATTCTCTCACACGTGGAGCATCCGTGCTTACAAAGCACGTATAATGCTCACGTGGACTTTAATCTGTAGCGCCCAAAATCAGTACACGTAAATCCCATGTATTTATTTAATATTTAAATTATCTATTTAAGTTAAAATGATTTTTAGCGATGCATGATTCATTTAAATTGCATTATTTTAAATTATTCGTGTTTATGCGAGGCACATTAAATGTTTTCTCGAGTTTCAAGTTTCAGGTGATTATTCGATGCGGGATCGAGGAAAGAGACCGACGACGATTTTTGGCATTTTTAAAATGTGGTATTTTATTTTAAGTTAAGAATGGAGCATTTAAATGATTTATTAAGTTTTTATCTTTTTTAAAGCCTACTTTAATTATTTAGTGATTTTGAGATCTTTTAAAGCTTTTAAGATTTATCAATTGTGTATTTTAAATTTTAAAGTGAGTTAGCATTTTTATTAGCCTTTAAATTAGCATTTTCAGAAGCAATTTAATTAGTGTTCTTAATTAGCATGTTAATTGTGTAATTAAATATTTAACCCTTAATTATACCTATAACTCACGCGTACACACACTTATACACACACACACACCATCAGATTCACACATATGCACACACACCATCTCATTTTTTTAAAAAAAGAAGATAGCTAGGGTTCTTTGTTCTTCCACTAGCAGCCGCCACTTCTTCTGAAACTTCCCAGCAATCCCTTGTGCATTCCTTCAAGAAAAATCATGCCAAGTTTGTTCCGGATCGTCCTTCGCATCTTTCCCGCTTCGGTATCGTCTTTTGGGTATTTCAAATCATTAGAAGGCATGTATATTCTATTTTTTCTGCATCAATCTCGTCATATTATTCGTTGTGTTGTTTATTATGCGTAAAAATCCATGTGTGATACGCAAAGTTTGAGCAGAAAATTGTTGGATCGATTTTTGAAACGTTTTTAGATCTAAAAACTCGTAATTTACTGGCATTTGAATTACTGCGCTTTTTCGGTCAAGTTTCTGGAAAAACTTTTAACATTTGAAATGTAGAACTTTTTGATACATTTGATTTGATAGTAAATTCGAAATATTTGGATAAGAAATGAGTGGGTTATGATCAGTTTCGTGGGACTATTCAAACTGCGCTTTTCTGAAAATATATTATTGATGTGTTCTTGAAGTTTTATTGTTGCAGGCTTCGTGGATCGACGGGTGATCGCTGCTGCGTTTAAGTACATCGAGAATGATGTTGGGATGATTGTTGGTGTTTCGTTTCATTTCGTTAGGCAGGAATTGTTTCGGTGCCAAAGGTTGTCTTCACGGATTGAGTTGTGTTGTTTGTGATGCGTAATTGTTTTGGGGCGTTTGTTTGAGTTTGAATAAGTGTCATAGCATCCTAGGATGGGTCTCGAGGCATGGTTTCATGGTCCGTATGATAGAGTTAGGAGGAATAAGCCTTAAGTGTAGTGTTTCTTCGTTGGTTCGCGATTCCAGCACCTACACGGACCTGTAGACGAACCCTGGCACGGGTTTCGTGCACTTTTTCCTCAAAAATTTGATTATCCAGTACCTACACGGACCCCGACACATACCCGTACACGGGGTCCGTGTCCTTTATAAAAAAAAGAATTTCCTTTTTTTAGTGATTGTTTTGGGGTTTGACGTTATGATTTAGTATGATGATTAAACGAGGTCAAGTCCCGAGAGGTTTAGAACGTTTTGTCACATTTGCGTGTAAGCATGACTATACGTCTAAGTTATGCAAGATACGTGTTTGATTTCATGTTAGTATGTGCAGCAGTGGCCCCAAGAGAGATCCAACGAATCCCTCAACGCCAAGTAAGTATGTTCGACCTGCAAAGAAAATACTTTTAAGTTTTTGAGGTATGCTAAATGTCTTGTGACCAAATTATGTATGAGATTGGAAAGAGGTAAAGTATGACCGGGGACCAGTCTACCCCGTTAAATTATGAACGGGTTTAGATCAAGATTGGAAAGCAGTAAAGTATGACCAGGGACCAATCCACCCGTTAAATTTTGAATGAGGATCTCATGTATGTAGCAGTGGATCTTCTCTGTTAGCCCAGTACTGTGGTTTAGTCTGATCAGGCATATTTATGTATGGGTCACTTGCTTTGAAACATATATCTACGCAAAATGATGTTATGCATGCTCAATTATGTATGATGCAAGTATGTTAAAGAAAATTCTTATGATGATGGCACTTCTACGTTTATGCTACTACGTTAATGTTTAAAGTACGTTTATGCTATTACGTTCATGTAACGAAACGTACTATTTTCTACTAAAAATTTGCGGAAAAATTAAAAAAAAAATCTTGAATACGAAAATAAAATCAATACGGTCGTCACTACATCATCCATTCACCAAATAAAATCTTGTTAAAAGAAAAGCTTGCTCCAAACATCTCGCATCAAACATAAAATCAGAGTATTAATATTTTCCTCCTTAAAATCTTAAAATAACGTGGGCGGTCCTCGGGTCTAGCCTTCTGCTCAGTCCAAGCCGGCTCCTTGGCCCCCACCCCTCGTCTCATCATGATCATCCACATCTGCATCGATCAAGTCTAGTGAGTCTAAAGACTCAACACGTATAAACTGGAATAGCAAGTAGTACATAATAAAACCACATGCAACTTTAAAATAGGACATACGTACTTGAAGCTTGAACTTGCGAAATGAACTTGAACTTGCATATATACATAGACGTGCCATAACTTAAAAGCTTTCATAAACAGGCTTGCATACTTGATCATTCTTAAACATACATGACTTCATTTTGCGTAGAGGCATGTTTCAAAGCAAGTGACACATACATAATAAACGCCTGGTCAGACAAACCACAGTACTGGGCTGACAGGGACGTATCCACTGTCACATACATGAGATCCCCGTTCATAATTTAACGGGTTGGTTGGTCCCCGTTCATAATTTAACGCTTTCCAACCACGATCTAACTCGTTCATAATTTAACGGGGTGGAGAGGTCCTCGGCCACGTTCACCGACTTCCAAACCCATTCATAATTTGGTCACAAGACAATTAGCATACCTCAAAAACTTAAAATATTTCCTTGCACGTCAACATGCTTACTTGGCGTTGAAGGATTCATTGGATTTCATTTGGGACCGCTGCTGCACACTAACATTAATTTCAAAACTTATCTTGCATAACTTAGACGTAGGTACTCGAGCTCACCACCGAAGTGCATAAATAGCTTATGACAATATAGATCACTCGGGACTTGACCTCGTTTAATCTTATTAACCAGGACATCAAACCCCGAAACAAACTCTAAGATGCCGTGTGAACATTTCTCAACCATAAAAGACATGAACTCACTATTAGAAGTTGAAAAGAAGGCAAAACGAAACATCCCCACAGAATGGGCCGCGCTCGGGCGGCAATATATTGCCGCTCGGGCGCCAGGTCTACTGGACGCCTACATTGAACAGAAGGAGTGGCGCTCGGGCGGTAAGAAATTACCGCTCGGGCGCCGAGCTTACGAAAAATAAACTCTACGACAGAAAGGGTGGCGCTCGGGCGGTAAGAAAGTACCGCTCGGGCGTCGAGTGCACTGTGCTCCACGACTTAGAAACTTAATCTCCCCAAATTCGATCACACCGACAGTGAACAACGCTTCGAGACTCGTCCTAGGGTACTATGGCACTGACTCGACTCTACCTAACCTTCCAAACGTCTTCCAAAACAGCCACGCAATTACAAGTACACAATAAACCCGTAAACACGGTCTTTGACAACAAAACGGTTATGAACGACTACTCAATCTCCCAAGTGTCTAAAAACACGAAACGAATTGTCAATAACCATCCCCACATCAATAACAATATACCTATATTGTCACACCCTTACTCTATACTTAGCATAATTACCATAATTAAAATAAGGTTTGAATGATATAACTATATTATGAATCAAATCAAACAAGAGGCATCACTTTGATGGTTTATAAAATTTTTGGCATGATGTCCCTACATTTTGTTTAAACCAAACCTCAAGCAATACCATATATACAACAATATCAACTATATTTTCATATACAACTATGCACCATATTGTCCATATTCTCATATACATGCATACTATGTATCATCATAAACATAATATGATACTTGTTTCAAACCCTAACATTTCGCTCATTATAATACATATGTGGAAGCTATACAATAATAAGTCCCGGTTCTTGTCGAGGTGAGGCACGTCACAAGCATCCATTGGTGAACCGGCATCCTACGCATCTTCACTACCTGATCCTGTAATACATGAGCTATGTGAGTTTATAAAACTCAATAAGTTGGCACTTGTACGTATCAATATGCGTCGAAGAAACATACATATCAAGTCGTGACAACAATGAAACCTTAAACCATGTCATATCATAGCATATATTCATGTTCATTTTAGTACTTGAGCCTCGTTAGTTGACCTGTACTACCGTGCTTGCTTTATTATATAGCTACTACTGTGTTGGACGTCAGGGAGCAACCTTTGGCAACCCCACGCCCCATGAACATATATTGGCCAATAGCTTTGGTGGAGTTAAAACCACCCATGATGTCAACAAGCTCTATATCATGTAAAATCAGTCATTTTCTTTTCATGTTCATGTTCATGTTCATAACATAGCACCCATCATCAATATTCATGAGTTTCTTACATATTTAATACATAACAATGGAATATGGTGCTATGTTTTGATCAATAAGATAATAACAATGTACATATAGCAATAATGAATGGGAAGTATTTGAAATCATAATATTACTCATGTATTACTTCAAGAACATGCCAACTTACTCTTCCCTAACAATAACACGGTGTGAAATGCTGTTTTTGTGCTCCTAAACTGTCAAAACATGTACATATTAATCAACTCCATAGCTCAACTCCCTTCTTATGGTATACATAGCATAAACCTATGAAACAAGGGAGAACTTACTTCTTTATGCAGCAAATTCTGTTCTCATATCACTTCTAACTTCAATTCAAGCTAAAGATGGTTTGTTGTGGAGAATTTGAGGGAAAGAAGTGAAACCCTTGCTTTCTCCCTTTGTTCTATCGTGAGTTTGGTTGAAGAAATGATAAGGATGGTTAAACAAATGAATTCTTAGAGTTTTAAACCATAAAAATCGTGTTTGGAACGCACACTTTCGCACAGGGGCGCTAGGGCGGTGACGTTTTGCCGCCCCAGCGCGAGCCCTACTGTAAAAATGGTACCGGGGCGCTAGGGCGGTCAAACTTGGCCGCCCCAGCGCGGGCGCTTCTGCTCCCTGCGCGCAGACTTTTCAAAGATTACTCCAGCAACGTCTCTTCCGTTCATAATCTGAAAAAATGGTAAACTACAAAGTTGTAGCCCTATGTCGTGGCTTGAATCTCCAACTTGTTGCAGGTCATTTGGAGGTCTGAGTAAAAAGTTATGCCCATTCTCCTAACATGTGTCAGTGAGGGAATGACGGTATACACGACACACTTCGGGGCACTTTTGGCTTGTCTTCCACAATGATTTGGACAAAACCCAGAACGTGAAAGTTGTAGCATTATATCTTATCTTTCTAATGTTTAAGGCCTCACACAATTTGGATCAATATTCAAATCATTATGCTAAAACACGTACGAACTACCATATTTACATCTCATTTCCCACAAATTCCATTACACTACCATCACCTACACATCTTACTATAACTATTTAGTCATATACACATTCTCAATATACCATGGACCACATAAAAGTCAAGTTCAATCTCAATATTGATACCTCAATCAATATGTAAAACATAATGAGCTAAATAACTATCTATAATGACATAAACGTATTACTAATCATTTGTACGAGTAACCGGGCATTACATATATGCAGCAGTGATCACCCGTCGATCTCCAACGAAGCCTGCAACCATAAAACTTCAAGAACACAATTTACGTAAAAGTCGCAGTTTGAGCAGTCCCACGAAAAACTCCATAACTCACTCAATTTTTATCCAAATAATTCGAATTTTATATCAAATCGAAGGTATCAAAAAGTTATACATTGTTTTGATTGAAAGTTATCTCAGATTCTCGACTGAAAAATTGCAGTAACTTAAAATACAGTGAAAAACGAGATTTTAGATCTAAAAACTATTTCAAAACGCATCGACAAATTTCTTGCTCAAACTACTACACACCATACATGGATTTCACGCATAAAAACAACGCAACACATATAGGACATGATCGACGCAGAAAAGAGAGATTCTACGTGCCTTTTGATATTTAAAATACCGTAACGACGATACCGAAGCGGAGACGGAGTGAGGGTCGATCCGGGACGAACGTGGCGCTAAAATTCTTGAAGAAAACCAACGAAAACTCGCTAGAAAATATAGAGGGATGGGGCGGCTGCTTCTAGGAGTAAGAACCCTAGTAATTCTCCTCTCAAAAGTAATAAAAACTGAATGAAATAAGTGTGTGTGTGTGTGTGTTTTGATCGGTCCTAGGTGTGTGTGTGTGTGTGTGATTAGTAATTTAGGGAAAAATTGCATAATTAAATAATAAATAAAACTATTTAAAATACTAACACTCTATAAACTTTACTAAAATCTCTCAATTAAAATAATGCACACAAAAATGCTAATTTTAAAAGTTTTAAACTCTTAAACAACTAAACACATAAATAAGGCTTTAAAATGCTAAACTAAATAAATTATTTAAAATGCCCCTTCCTAGCTTTTAAAACAAAATACCGCATTTCAAATTGCCAAGAATCGTCCCCGGTCTTTTCCTCGATCCCGCCTCAAATAATCGCCTGAAACATGAAACTCGAAAAACATTTTAACGTGCATCACATAAACATAATTAATTTAAAATAATGCATTTAAATAAATCATGCATAGTTAAAACTCAATTTAACTTAAATAAATGCTTTAATAATTAAATAAATGCAAGGGTTATACGTGTACTGAATTTGGGCACTACAGTTCCTCCCCCACTTATATAAATTTCGTCCTCGAAATTAATTCTTACCGAACAACTCCGGGTAGCGAAGTCTCATATCTGCTTCGGGTTCCCAAGTGGCTTCCTCCACTGATTGATTTATCCATCGGACTTTGACCAACTTTGTCACTTTGTTCCGAAGCCTCCGCTCCTGTTTGTCTAGGATTTGGACAGGCCTCTCCTCATAAGACAGGTCTGGAGCCAACTATAACGGTTCATAGCTCAATACGTGCGAAGGATTAGCTAGGTACTTCCTCAGCATTGAGACATGGAACACATTGTGTACCCCGGCCAGATTCGGCGAAAGGGCTACATGATAAGCTAATGTCCCAACTCTGTCCAAAATCTCGAACGGTCTAGTAAACCTCGGACTCAGCTTGCCTCTCTTCCCAAATCTCATAACACCCTTCATGGGTGAAATCTTCACAGAAACGTGATCACCAACGGCAAACTCGAGATCCCTCCTTCTCTTATCAGCATAACTCTTTTGGCGACTCTGGGCGGTCTTCATTCTGTCTCGAATCTTGACCACCACATCTGCAGTCTGCTGAACTATCTCTGGGCCAAGTTCTGCTCTCTCACCAACCTCATCCCAATGAACTGGTGATCTGCACTTCCATCCATATAACGCCTCATAGGGGGCCATACCTATAGGTGCTTGGAAACTGTTGTTATAGGTAAACTCCACTAGAGATAAATTTGATTCCCAAGTTCCCTGGAAATCGATCATACAGGCTCTCAAAAAATCCTCTAAAATCTGAATCACTCGCTCAGAATGGCCATCTGTCTGCGGGTGAAAAGCTGTACTGAACAGCAACTTTGTCCCCATGGCTGCATGTAAGCTCTTCCAGAAGGACGACGTAAACCTCGGGTCCCTTTCGGACACAATCGAAACTGGGAACCCATGTAAACGGACTATCTCCCTGATATAAAGCTCCGCGTACTGCGTCATGGAGAAAGTCGTCTTCACTGGCAAAAAGTGCGCTGACTTAGTGAGTCGATCCACGATAACCCAAATAGAATTAAATCCTCTGACTGATCTAGGCAATCCAACGTCTTAGTCCATCGTGATGTTCTCCCATTTCCACTCTGGGATGGGGAGTGGATTAATCAATCCCGCTGGCCTCTGATTTCTGCCTTCACCTGCTGACAAGTGAGGCATTCAGACACAAATCTGCGGATATCTCTCTTCATCCTTGGCCACCAATATAAAATCTGCAGGTCCTTGTACATCTTGGTACCACCTGGGTGAATCGAATACGGAGATGCATGAGCCTTTGTCAGAATATCCTGTCTGATCGAATCAACACTAGGCACCCACATTCTGCCTCTGCATCTCACAATTCCATCTGCCACTGTGTAAAGAACACTGCCCTTGGCTTCGTCTTTCATTCCCCATTTCAGTAATTGCTCATCTGAAGACTGACCCATCCGGATACGGTCTAGCAGAGAAGACTGGACTGTCAGATTAGACAGCCTTGGTGCTCCGCTTACGATAAACTTCCAAACCAAATCTCTGAATCTCATACTGAAGAGGTCTCTGCACTGATAACTGAGCTATGACTGCAACTTTCCTGCTCAAGGCATCTGCCACAACATTAGCTTTTCCCGGATGCTAGCTAATCTCGCAATCATAGTCTTTCACCAGTTCCAACCACCATCTCTGCCTCATGTTCAGCTCCTTCTGCGTGAGGATATATTTCAGACTTTTGTGGTCATTGAAAATCTGACACTTCTCGCCATACAAGTAGTGTCTCCAAATCTTCAACGCAAAGACGACTGCGGCTAATTCTAAATCATGCGTCGGGTAGTTTTTCTCATGCACCTTCAACTGCCTGGAAGCATAAGCTATAACCCGACCTTGCTGCATCAACACTGCACCTAATCCGAGCTTAGATGCATCGGTATAAAGCACAAATTCTCCTTGCCCTGTCGGCATGGCCAGCACTGGCGCTGAAATAAGAGCTTGCTTCAAAGTATCGAAGCTTTTCTGACATTCATCACTCCACACGAATTTAGCATTCTTCTTGGTCACTGAAGTGAGTGGCACTGCTATGGATGAAAATCCCCGAATGAACTTACGGTAGTAACCAGCTAAACCCAGAAAACTGCGGATCTCTGATGCGTTCTTTGGCTCAACTCATTCCTTAACAGCTGGATCCACTTCAACACCACTGCTAGACACTATATGTCCCAAAAACGCTACTTTCTGCAACCAAAACTCGCACTTACTGAACTTCGCAAATAACTTGCGACTCTGCAAAACCTGCAACACTGTCCTCAAATGCTGGCTATGATCCTCATGGCTCTTCGAGTATATGAGAATATCATCAATGAAAACTATGATGAATTGGTCTATGTAAGGCTGGAATACTCGGTTCATGAGGTCCATAAAAATAGCTGGGGCGTTTGTCAATCCGAAGGGCATTACTAAGAACTCGTAATGCCCATATCTGGTCGTGAAGGCTGTTTTGTGAACATCGGCATCCTTAACCTTCAGCTGGTGATACCCTGATCGAAGATCTATCTTAGAGAACACTGTATCTCCCTGCAACTGATCAAACAATTCTTCAATCCTAGGAAGTGGGTACTTGTTCTTTATTGTTACCTTGTTCAGCTCTCTGTAATCGATGTACAGCCTCATACTCCCATCCTTCTTCTTTACAAAGAACACGGGTGCGCCCCACGGTGAGAAACTAGGGCGGATAAACTCCTTGTTGAGAAGCTCCTGGATTTGTTGCTTGAGTTCTAACATTTCAGCTGGAGCTAATCGGTACGGTGCCTTAGAGATTGGCACTGTGCCTGGCATAAGATCGATTGCAAACTCCACCTCTCTCTCTGGTGGAAGGCCTATGACATCATCAGGAAAGACGTCTGGGAATTCTCTGACTACTGACACCTCTGATAAAGACGTAGTGGGTAAGTTAGGTGCAGAAATAATGCTGGCCAAGAAGGCCTGACACCCCTTGAAAATCAGTCTCCTAGCCTGCATGCAAGAGATCGTGCGAGGAAAACTTCTCCATCTGGCTGGTTCAAAAAGGAATTGTTCCATACCCGGCGGTCTAACCAATACTGACCTCTTCTGGAAATCAATCAGAACTTTGTTCCTTGCCAGCCAGTCCATTCCTAAAATAATGTCGAACTCTGGCATCGGCAGTAGAATCAAATCTGCATATACTAGATGGCCCTGTAATTCCAGATCGATATCTCTGATCACGCTAGTTGCTAACAGCTCTTCCCCGGATAAAACTGTCACCGAAAAATTTATGTCTAGGCCAATGGACTTGATGTATAGATGATTAGCAAAATCTCCAAGATAAAGGAGTGAGTGGCTCCTGAATCTATCAGTGCCGTTGTGGCTAGTCTCTTAATGAAAATATTCCCTGAGAGACGTTAGCACAACACAAAACTTACATCCTGAGTTACTAACATTAACCTCAAGCATAGAAGGAACCAATACTCCAAGTGATCCAAAAGTATTACTGGCACACTAATAACTCCAAATAAAATTCCACATGCAAGGCAAAATATTACTGAGCTTAGGTAGAAAAATTTACCTGTCAATAGTGTAGTGTCTGGGTTCGCCTCCTGAGCATGCATGGCGAAAACTCTCCCTTGCGTTGGTTGCTTCCACTGTGGGCACTCCTTCAGCATGTGGTCACTGGCTCCACATTTAAAACACTTGCTCGACCCATACAAACACTGTCCCGGATGCTGGCGATTGTATTTAGGACACACTGGGAAAATAACGGGCTTCTGAGGTGCCCCTTGCTGCTGAAGTGGACCTTTGCCCTTCGGTGGTCCCTGATAAGGTTTCTTTCCTGGTGGCCCTTGGTAAGGCCTCTTGTGCTGGGGTCGTTGATGCTGGTGCTGATGCTGCGGCTGCGGTGGTGCCTGGTAGGGCCTCTTGCCCAACCTGTCAGCCTCGATATCTCGCTGGTCTTGCTCTGCCGCCAAAGCCCTCGAAACGGCAACTGCGTATGTAGTAGGGCTAGCTACCCTCACATCACGGCACAAGATCAGCCGCAAACCATCCATAAAATGTCACATCTTTGCCTGGACATCATTCAAAATGAGGGGTACGAAGTAACAACCCCTCTCAAACTTTCTGACAAAATCTGCCACGCTGCTATCCCCCTGCCTCAATGTCATAAACTCCCTGGTCAGGCGGGAGCGTACTTCCTCAGTGAAGTACTTGACGAAAAACACTTCCTTGAATTCAGTCCATGACAAAGTCTGCAAATTCACTACCACCGATGCGCTCTCCACCATAGTCTAGCGTCCCCCGACAGAAGGAACGTGACGCACATGACTCTATCTGCATCAGTCAGTTCCATAAAGTCGAATATTACCTCAATATACTTGATCCATTCTTCAGCTACCATCGGGTCAGTGGTACCCGAGAACTCATTTGGGCTCATTCTTCTGAACCTTTCGTACACTGCTTCCGATTGGGGCCTCGCCCCTGCACCCGCTGCTGTGGCTTGGTTCCCCGCAAACTGCGCGAAGAACTACGTCATGCCAGCAAGCATCTGAGCCTGTATGTCTGGAGGTGGAGGATTGGCCCTCTCCTCATGACGGGCCTCTCTGTCCTTTTCCCTTGTTTCACGGTCAACTACGCGTCTAGGAGGCATTCTGTTCCAACAATTTAGCCAACACGTAAACCCGATATGCATGAACATGATATAAATGACAAAAGATGCACGTACTACAACTTGAAAATATGCACATGCTGAAATCAGAACTTAATGCTTACTACATAACATAAATTTGAAACCTTAAAACTTACAGACTTGAGGTGTGACTTCACGAGCTTCTTGTGACTGGCAGTAGGCATAACCTTTTACAAGAACACCGCTCTGATACCAACTGTAACGAACCGTACTATTTTCTACTTAAAATTTGCGGAAAAATTAAAAAAAAAATCTTGAATACGAAAATAAAATCAATACGGTCGTCACTACATCATCCATTCACCAAATAAAATCTTGTTAAAAGAAAAGCTTGCTCCAAACATCTCGCATCAAAACATAAAATCAGAGTATTAATATTTTCCTCCTTAAAATCTTAAAATAACGTGGGCGGTCCTCGGGTCTAGCCTTCTGCTCAGTCCAAGCCGGCTCCTTGGCCCCCACCCCTCGTCTCATCATGATCATCCACATCTGCATCGATCAAGTCTAGTGAGTCTAAAGACTCAACACGTATAAACTGGAATAGCAAGTAGTACATAATAAAACCACATGCAACTTTAAAATAGGACATACGTACTTGAAGCTTGAACTTGCGAAATGAACTTGAACTTGCATATATACATAGACGTGCCATAACTTAAAAGCTTTCATAAACATGCTTGCATACTTGATCATTCTTAAACATACATGACTTCATTTTGCGTAGAGGCATGTTTCAAAGCAAGTGACACATACATAATAAACGCCTGGTCAGACAAACCACAGTACTGGGCTGACAGGGACGTATCCACTGTCACATACATGAGATCTCCGTTCATAATTTGACGGGCTGGTTGGTCCCCGTTCATAATTTAATGCTTTCCAACCACGATCTAACCCGTTCATAATTTAACGGGGTGGAGAGGTCCTCGGCCACGTTCACCGACTTCCAAACCCATTCATAATTTGGTCACAAGACAATTAGCAAACCTCAAAAACTTAAAATATTTCCTTTCACGTCAACATGCTTAAGCCTACATTGAACAGAAGGAGTGGCGCTCGGGCGGTAAGAAATTACCGCTCGGGCGGTAAGAAATTACGAAAAATAAACTCTACGACAGAAAGGGTGGTGCTCGGGCGGTAAGAAAGTACCACTCGAGCGCCGAGTGCACTGTGCTCCACGACTTAAAAACTTAATCTCCCCAAATTCGATCACACCGACAGTGAACAACGCTTCGAGACTCGTCCTAGGGTACTATGGCACTGACTCGACTCTACCTAACCTTCCAAACGTCTTCCAAAACAACCACGCAATTACAAGTACACAATAAACCCGTAAACACGGTCTTTGACAACAAAACGGTTACGAACGACTACTCAATCTCCCAAATGTCTAACGACACGAAACGAATTGTCAATAACCATCCCCACATCAATAACAATATACCTATATGCAGCAGTGATCACCCGTCGATCTCCAACGAATCCTGCAACCATAAAACTTCAAGAACACAATTTACGTAAAAGTCACAATTTGAGCAGTCCACGAAAAACGCCATAACTCACTCAATTTTTATCCAAATAATTCGAATTTTATATCAAATCGAATGTATCAAAAAGTTCTATATTTTTTTCATTGACAGTTATCTCAGATTAGCGATTGAAAAATCGTAGTAACTCAAAATACAGTGAAAAACGAGATTTTAGATCTAAAAACTATTTCAAAACGCATCGACAAATTTCTTGCTCAAACTACTACACACCATACATGGATTTCACGCATAAAAACAACGCAACACATATTATGACATGATCGACGCAAAAAAGAGAGATTATACGTGCATTTTGATATTTAAAATACCGTAACGACGATACCGAAGCGGAGACGGAGTGAGGGTCGATCCGGGATGAACATGACGCTAAAATTCTTGAAGAAAACCAACGAAAACTCGCTAGGAAATATAGAGGGATGGGGCGGTTGCTTCTAGGAGTAATAACCCTAGTAATTCTCCTCTCAAAAGTAATAAAAACTGAATGAAATAAGTGTGTGTGTGTTTTGATCGGTCCTAGGTGTGTGTAAAAGAGTGTGTGTGTGTGTGATTAGTAATTTAGGGAAAAATTGCTTAATTAAATAATAAATAAAACTATTTAAAATACTAACACTCTATAAACTTTACTAAAATCTATCAATTAAAATAATGCACACAAAAATGCTAATTTTAAAAGTTTTAAACTCTTAAACAAATAAACACATAAATAAGGCTTTAAAATGCTAAACTAAATAAATTATTTAAAATGCCTTCTCCTAGCTTTTAAAACAAAATACTGCATTTCAAATTTTCAAGAATCGTCCCCGGTCTTTTCCTCGATCCCACATCGAATAATCGCCTGAAACATGAAACTCGAAAAACATTTTAACGTGCATCACATAAACATAATTAATTTAAAATAATGCATTTAAATAAATCATGCATAGTTAAAACTCAATTTAACTTAAATAAATGCTTTAATAATTAAATAAATACAAGGGTTATACGTGTACTGAATTTGGGCACTACAGTTCAAGTTTCTAGTATGTACGTCTTATTTTAAAGGTGCATGTGGTGTATCACGTATTGCTTGTTATTTCTAGTTTATGCATGTTGAGTCTTTAGACTCACTAGACTTGATCAATGCAGGTGAGGATGAATTTGAGGAGACGAGATGTGAGGACCAGTGAGCTGGTTTTGACTGAGCGGGAGGCTAAACCTGAGGACCGCTCATGTTTTTAATTTTTTTATGCAATGCTTCAACTACTCTGATTTTACGTTTTGGTTTATGATGTTTAAACAAGTATTTTTCTCTAGCAAACTTTATAAGTGATCTATCTTATTACAAATATTTTTCGTTGGACAGTTTATTTATGATCACAAATTGAAAGTTTATTTTATATTTAAGAAAATTTTTATTTTTCTGCAAATTTCAAGTAGTTCAAAATACGTTACGTTACATAATCTGTGCTTTGTAAGCACAGATCAAAGTATTTGTGGAAAAAAAATTTGAATTATTTTTAAATTAAATTTTTATTTTTAAATTATTTTTTTAAAAAAAACCCGATGGTTTGAGCTAGAGGAGGTGGAGTCACATTGCGGATCCCTAGGAGATCCAACTTATCCCTCAATTTTCTTAGTTCCTCAACCTCGGGGTTAGTGGGTTTGCCCTCTGCCATTATTTCAACACCTAATCTATAGTGACAATGATTAATTGTACAAGTTCTACCATATTAAAGCAGGTGTTTTTATGCTCTCTATTTTGTTCTTCCTCACAATTCTCATGTTCACGATTCTCTTGATAGATTGCCTTTCTCTATCGATTCCTTAAATTAACCATCTTCTTTCTCTTTCTCCAAATTCTCGTAGACGATGCCAATTTATGTAACCAAAATTTTATCTCAGGTCCGATCTGGTGAGCTCTGTCCTACAACCTCCTCAGTTCGGGTCGACAACTAGAAATGAGTATCGATGTGCACAGATGAACAACAGTTAAAGGGCGTCGAAGATGCTCCTGACGTGGTCTCTCTGACACTTAAGTCAGATCTTTAATCAAAGAAAGAAGCAAGAAAGTGCAAAACAAAAAGTAGTGCAGAGTGATAATAAATGTGTGAATGTTTGAAACCATACCACATACCTGGGTATTTATAGGAGCGGGGGGGGGGGGGGGGGGGGGGGGGGGGGGGGGGGGCTAGTTACCTTGTTGGGATTGAACCCTAGATGAGGAAATCCCAACCCTAGATGAGGAATATTTCCTCAGAGTGATGATATGTTACCCAATTTATATTGACCTGCATAATATTTTAAAAAATCTAAATTTATCCCGAGATCTTCGGGATTCTTACCCAATTTTTAAGAGATTCACTCACATATTCCATGTTTATGGCAATTCAATGATATTATCTCCTAATTTTATTTGACTTGTTAGTAAGGTTCTAGTAAAGGTCGAATAACGTAGTCGTGAGTACAACTTTGCCAACGTATTGGATATATCTCGAACTCAGGCTTAGCTGATCCCTTTTTCCACTGAACACCAAGTGTTGCCCGACCACTAAGTTAGGACCTAAAGCCAAACCGAACTCTTAGGTATTCTCGATAACTAAGTTCGTGGGGTTCTAGGCTAGGTTTTGAGCATCGTAAGGGCTTGGGGGTGACTAGGGCTTGGTTTGAGAGGGGTCGATAGTACCCCGTTTTTTGTCCAAAAGAAGCAATGAAGTTTAGATCAGATGCTAGGCCTGGTCGAGATCCGAGCTTTACACTTTGTGCTAGTCGTGAGATGGTCAGAGCCATTCCATCAAGATTTTTATTTGCTTGATTTTGCTAGTTGTCGTTGATAAGAAAATGAGCGGCCCATATTTAGTGACGGTCCAATTCATGAGGCATTTGTTCGGCTGCCTCACATTATCCGAGCCGTTCACTTTCAGTTGATCCAACGACTCCCCTTTCCCGCGGTTTTCTATAAATAAGGGATTTAAATGTCACAGGGTCCATGTCGAGACCATCTCCAGTACTCGTTAACCATTGTTAATGTGTGAAGATCCACACATCTCTAGTTGCCTACCCGAGCTGAGGAGGTTGCATAAGAGATCTTAGCAGACCGAACTTTTTCACACATCTCTAGTTGCCTTCCTGAACTGAAGAGGTTGTAGAAGAGATCTTAGTCAACCGAATCTGAAGTAAAATTTTTGTTAAATTATCTATAAACTCTCTAGACCAGGCAAGAGTTGCTCGACGTTCTTGTCACTCAATATTTAAGTTTTATACTATTATTATTATATTATAAAAATAAAAAAAATTCTAAATTGTTATTTGCCTACTTGTCAAGTTTCGATTGGGCAATATTGTATCGTCGCGTTGGAACGCTATGCTTGCCGAGCGGGGACGTCATAAGTACTCTTTAAGTTCTTGTGAAATTCTCAATTCAGAGAAGCCAAATCGCCACAGAAACAAATTTCAAAATGGGATCCAAATTTGTATTGAAAGCGGCTTTAATTTTTCTCGTCTTTTCATCTATTGCATCTGGTGCTGTTTTCTGATTCAATCGAATTTTTTGCCTTAGGACTTTTCCTTCCGCTGTTAATGTTTTCGGAGAAGTTTCTGGATCCACGTTTGTTTTCTGATGATATTTTTTGCTTTCCTTTTTGTTATTTTTCTATGTTCAGCAAAGAAATCTGTGGATGTAACAGAGCTGCAGATCGGTGTGAAGGTAAACTAATTTATTTGGAATTTGTGCGTAATCGGAATTTTTGGATTGCAGCTATTCCATTGCTTAAGAGAATGCTGCGATTTAAGAATTAATGCTGCAACACTGGCACGGTCAAGTCGCATTTTCATGTATTATTTGTATAACAGTAAGAGGAAAGCCTTCTAGCCTTTGGACTCATATAAAAGTTTGGAGGATATCATAAGTTATTCTCGATGCTCA